>NW_025335311.1:19467-22064 GCF_004798865.1 Varanus komodoensis
AAAATTTAAATATTAAAATCTCAGGCAAATAAAAAGGTTTTTCCCTGGTTCCAAAAAGAATATAGCATCAGCTCCATGCAAACCTCTCTGGGGAGTGCGTTCCACAGATGGGGTGCCACCATGGAGAATGCCCTCCACTAGGTGTGCACTCTCCTAGCCTCCTTCAAGGAGAGTTCCCAGAGAAGGGCATCTGCCTCTGATACTAAGGGGTGGGGGGGGGGCATATTGGGAAGAAGACGTTCCTTCAGGTATCCTGGTCCCAAGTCATTTAGTTCTTTATAGGTTAATACCAGCACCTTAAGTTGGGCCTGGACTTAAATCGAGAACCAAGGAAGCTGATAAAGGACTGGCGTTATGTAGAAATAATGACTGGATCCCATCAGCAGTCTGGCAGCTCTATTTTGAACCATTTGAATTATCTGGAACATTTTCAAGGAAAGCCCCTCATAGAGCACATCACAATAATCCAATCAGGAAATTACCAGAGCATGTGTCACCATTGCCAAGCACCACTTGGCCAGGTAAGGATGTAGCTGATGGATCAGATGAAACGTTCCTCACCACCACTGTCACCTGAGCCTCCAGGGACTCCCCTGGGTCAAGAAGCACTCCCAAGCTGGAGACTCTGCCCTTTAGAGGGAGTGCAACCCCATCCAGGACAGGGCCAAAATCATTTACCTGTAAACTCGAGCCACCCAGCAACAGGACTCCCATCTTATCTTGACTGATCCTCCATTTATTGGCCCTCATCCAGCCCATCATCTTGGCCAGGCACTGGTTATGGACAGCCACTGTCTCATGTTAAAGAGAGGTAGAGCTGGGTGTCATCCGTGTACTGATGGCTCCCTGCCCAAACGTCTGGATGAGCTCTCCCAGTGGTTTCTTGTAGATGTTGAAGAACATGGGGGACAAAATGGAACCCTGCAGTACTCCATGGCAAAGTTGCCATGGCTTAGAGCCATAATCCCCAGCACCACCAACTGGAATCAGCTGGACAGGTAGGTGTGGAAACATTGCCATGCAGTGCCTCCTACTCTCAAAACATTCAGCCTATTCAGAAGGATACCATGGTCAATGATATCAAAAGCTGCTGAAGGTCCAGGAGAACCAACAGGGATGCACTCCCCCTGTCCCTCTCCCTTCACAGATGNTCCCCAGCACCACCAACTGGAATCAGCTGGACAGGTAGGTGTGGAACCTTTGCCATGCAGTGCCTCCTACTCCCAAAACATCCAGCCTATTCAGAAGGATACCATGGTCAATGATATCAAAAGCTGCTGAAGGTCCAGGAGAACTAACAGGGATGCACTCCCCCTGTCCCTCTCCCTTCACAGATGATCATACAGGGTGACCAGGAAGATTCAGTACCATAGCCAGGTCTGAAGCCAGATTGAAATAGGTCCAGATAATCAGTTTCCTGCAAGAGTGCCTGGAGTTTTCCTGCCACCACTCACTCAAGTACCTTGCCCAGAAATGGAATGTTGGCCACTGGTCTATAATTGGCAGCCATCTCCTGGTCCAAAGACACCTTCTTCAAGATGGATCTGATCACCACCTCCTTCAATGGGGTGGGGATCCAGCCTCCATTCAGTGAGGCATTGATGACCTCCTGGACCCAGGTCCCATTCCCATGTAGTGACTTAGGTGAACAGCCATGAAGAGCAAGGGTCAAGCAAACATGTGGTAGGATGTACCAATCCAAGCATCTTGTCCACTTCATCAGGCCGCAACAACTGGAACTCATCCAATTAAGTTGGACCAGATGGCGCTCTGAACACTTTCTGTTCCAGAATCCTATCAACTGTGGAGTCCAGCTGATGGTGAATCTGAGCTATTTTCCCATTAAAGTGGTGGTTAAAGTTGTCACAGTTGGCTACCGAAGGTATCACAAGATCTTTTTTTGGGCCAGAGTATTAGGCCGCACACCACCTGAAAAAATTTTGTTGGATGGCACTGTGAGGAGACAATGCTTCTTTGCCACCCTCACCATCACAGCATAGGCTAGATAATAAACTCTTCAACGTGTTCAGTCAGGTTTGTCTCATGATTTCCTCCACCTGTGCTCTAATTATCTCCCAACCTGCTTCATTTCATACAACTCAGGCATATACCAAGGTGCCAAGCAGGCTCTGCATGATGAGAGAGGACACTTTGGAGCAATTGTGTTGATTGCTCTGGCCATTACCCCATTTCACAAATCAGCCAGAGCATCAACAGAAGTGTGAGCTTTATCAACTGGGAAATCCCCCAGAGTCCTCAGAAATCCATCCAGATCCATAAGACTCCAGGGGTGGACCATCTTAATAGGGTTCGTACCCTAATGGAGGGAGAGGTCAGTCTCAAGCTTAAACCTCCAGATCACTGTCATCCTGTCCCGTTGCGAAAACAAGGTCCACAGTGTAACCTCTTTCATGGGTTGGGCCAAAAATATGTTGAGACAGTCCCATGGCCGTCATGGAAGCCATGAAGTCCTAAGCTGCTCTGGTCAGAACAGCCTTGGCATGGAAAATGAAGTCCCCCTGGAGGGTCTTCAACACCAAGTCTGAGATGATAGGGAGTCTGATGGGCAGAAGGGTGGATGGTACACCAGTGAAATC
>NW_025335311.1:22582-23916 GCF_004798865.1 Varanus komodoensis
GGAGGCTGGTTTGTCTCGGGCAGCTCAGGACTTCATTGCCACCATGATAGCCATGGGGCTGTCTTAACACTGGCACATCATAAAGGGAGTATTTTATGGGCTTCCATGAGAGGTCGTTGGGGCCCCATCAGTGTGGGTGTTCAAGGATAGGCAGGACGTCCACATGGTGGGCATGTCATGAGCGGAGCCGGCTGGTGCTGGAGGCCAGATTAGATGGCTCGGGAGGCCCCTTCTGACTCGCTCTGTTTCTATGTTTCTATGTTTATTTGTCTGCTGTCATCTGGCAAAGAGTTAGAGCATAGGTGTGAGGGGGATTATATGCCAACATCACTACTGTGTGAGAGAGAAGGCAGCATGCCTGGACATGCATGCGTTTGTCATAGTACACATCATGTAACATTGGGAAGATTGGCTAAATCATCTCCATGAGGCCATCAGTTAAAGATATGCCCTTCTCTGATACAGTTGAACTGGAAATATAGTCTATCTGGCCTTTCTTACTGGCATTTTCAGAAATTTCCTCAGTATGTTTGTTAAAAATAAAATAATTAGTTCGTACTCTGGACCGATATTCTTCAATCCATTCACTTCATTTGCATACTTGTATGCCACTTACAAAGTGTCTTACAATATTTTCAAGGAACAGAATCTGTAACCACATCAAGCCACAGCAAACAGAAGCAATTACAAGCATCATGAACTGTCTTGAGCAGTAATACATGATAGGTTGTATCAATCAGTAACAATGTACCTTAAGCAAGCAGGTAAATGTGATGTTGAAGGACATAGGGAAGAGAATTGACCACAGGGAAAACATGCAGAAGGGGTAGCCCTGCTGAGGGGCACTGGCACAAGAAATGGACATATATGTCAATTCAGGTTTTATTCAAGACCTTCCTTCCTTCTTCATTTTTTTTTTTTTTGAGATATTTTGTTTGCCTAAACCTTTAAAACAAAGTTTGTATAAAGACCCTAATTTGCACTCTACTTGAAGCTACAAGGACTTGTTGCCCAAATATCTGCTAGGATTAGGGCTTTTCAGTAATGTCTTCCTGCCACATTTTTCCACAGATATATATAAACATTTCTAAATAGCATTTTAAAAAGTAAAAGTAAAATAAGTTTTATGATGTTAGATTTGGGAGCTATAGGCTGCCCGCAGTGCTTATTTCCATTATTATTCCATGGGAATCTACTGTGTATGCAGCCAGGTACATTTTCCTAAGACTCTTTGGGACAATGCCACATGTTAAACCACTTTTAAATTAAAAGGGTGTTCTTTTTTTTTTCTGGGAAAGGAAGAGGAAGAGAAGGAGGAGGAGGAAAAATGATAC
>NW_025335312.1:0-8475 GCF_004798865.1 Varanus komodoensis
GGGGGACAGCATTCATTGCATACCGAAATGGGAACCACCTGTGCATAAACAGAATAGATGGTGAGCCAGGAACATGATGCATATTGTGTGGTTTTGATAGCCTCAAAAAGAAATCATATATTCCAATTTCTGAAATGTTAATTGCATGATGTTGTTCTAAACTTCCTAGAAAAGACATGTTTCACCAAACTTGCAAAAACTTTCTGGATTTCTGAATGCCCAGAACCCATTTCCTTTTGTTTGCTAATTTTTTTTAGGAAGAAGGGCTCATTTACATGATGATGATGATGATGATGATGATGATGATATAATCTATGTAAACTTCAGATTGCAAAGCAGATGGCAGGCACTGGAAATTTTGAGGTCATGTTTGCATTCTGACAATCATATTATTTTCTCCTGGATGCACACATTTCTAGACTTGAACAAGGAAACCAAAATCTATGCAGTCAGAAAAACAAAAAAATTACTGTTGGCATTCCAGGGCTATCTTCCCTAAGAATTGTCTGCTGTTGAATGAGCATGTCTTGAGATGCAAAAAAGAGAAGAAAAACAGACTGAGATAGAGAAAGCAAAGAAATAATTCTGAGAAATGCAAGTATAGAACTTTTTTTGTATGTGTTAGGGGAGGCATTTTTTGTCTTTGTGCATACATGTGACTTTCTATGCTTCCCCCTGCCTCCCTCCCTTCATCATTTCCTACTAAAAAAGAATAAATGCCCACCCAAGTTTGCATTCAGAAATAAAAAGATCATTCAGAAATGCTGAAAAAGACCATGATTCAAACAGCATCTGGACCCTATAAGACAAACTTCTTTCTGACTTTTTATTTGATCATTCTGATTTTCTGATCCATTGAGATAAAAGATTTCCTTATTTTCTTTGCTTCTGTTGCCCTTCCTTCATACTTCTGCATTTCTTTAATGTGCTTATTTCCCACGAAAGGTCCCACTCATCCATACCTGGTTAAAACCACTGTGCCACACAATCCTGTCCTGATGAAGGATGAATTCCTTGCCTTCATGGGCATTTGGATTCCAGCTCCCAATGATCACTGTCCAAAAGGAATTATTTGGAGAAGTGACCAGATTCGTGATGTCAAATCCACCTCCTTTTATCACTGTCCCATGTAAAGACACGGTTTCACCAATGGAGTTATTAAAAGAGATGCCTTGAAGAAATCTGTGAAGCTTTTGGGAAAAGGAAATGCTAGGTTGATTGAACAAGATATCAAAGAGAGCCATTTGAAAATCTTTCAATATGTTCAACATGTGTGAGGAGTCCTATACAGCAGAAAAAGGGCATCTCTTTTCACCTTTAAAAAACATATTCATTGAAATCAATTTTGAAAGGGGAGACATTACCTGCCAAGGCTGCAGGGATGGTCCAACCCTAACCAATCCTTCCTGCTTTGCTTTCAAAAAGGACATGGCATGCAAAGCATGAGCTAAGGCATAGACTGCATTGTAGATACTGTAACTAAATCCAGACATGTGCATTTCAAAAACACCTGCTGGAAGTCTCTCCAGCTTCTCTTCCCCAGAACATGTGTCATCAAGTGGCACTGTGGGATCTGGATAAAAGCAGTCAAATGCTTGTTCCCAGAAGTCTTTCAGAAAATGTTCTTCTTGATTCCAGGAAGGTTTGAGCATCTGAAGAAATTCCTTGAACCCTGGAACATCTCTTGCATGACCTGCTAGGGAGATGGCACCATGAAATATATGAAAATCCCAGTTTCTATTTATACCTGTAGATATGAAGTCAATCTGGGTGGTCATAATCCACATCTTTGTATAGGAAAGATTTTCTCCACTTTGGGGGTTTCCTATAAATAAAGCTGATTTCAGCCAAGTAATGGTCAGAGGGTCTCCATAGATGATCAATACATGGATTGAAGAATACGTGAATGCAACATGTAGTCTTGAAAAAAATACATACACTTCAAGCAAATTTTCTGGATGGGCTTGCCTTGTGATTCGTACTGTGAAGGCTGAGCACATTGCATTCTGGGAAAGCAGGGGCTCCAAGGTCTTCAAGAAATGTTCTCCACCATCATCATCGGATACCAAGAGTCCAAACCATGTCCATCGGAAATGCTGAAGCAACCGGATAATTCCCATGTACTGATGGGCTTCGTTTGGGAATTTGTGGTACAATGAAGAGAACTTTCCCCTTTTAATTTCTTCTAAGGCGAATGAGCCATACGTGAACTGAAAGACAAAACATACCTTGTGTGTGTTTATACATTCACCCACCCACCCAGAGACACATGTCTGTCACAGTAGTTTGCAGGATTATCTGGGCCCATCAGGAAACCCTCATCCATGTTGATTCAAGTGCTGGTGATCTTGACCTTCACAGAATTAAATAGTTGACATATCTTTCCACAAATTTGAGCTTCAGTTCATTTCAATGCATTATGCTACTGGAATATGATGCTCTTTACAACTTGTTACAACTTGTGTGTGTATTTTTACTGTGATTCTTTCTTCCTCTATAACAAAATTGCTCACAAACATGATAAAGGAAGAGTGCCTATTCCCCACACTCCCCAATCCATTGTCATACCTGTGGAATCTTGTAGAGACTTAAGATTTCTGCCATGTGGAAGGATGTCTTGGAACCAAGACCACCTATAATACCTATGAGTTTGTTCTGGATGTCACATCTATAGTTGGGGACAAATCTGTCAGATTTAAAGAGCAGGTCCAAGGTTGTCCTATAGGTCATTCTTGCATCATAGTAGCTGTCATAGATGTGGAAGCCAAGAGTCTCATTTGGCAAGATCTCAGTATCTTCATTGATCTCTTTTACAGCAAACATGAAGGCCAGAACATGCTGGTAGAACTTGGTCATCACTCTGTGAAAAGAGTTTGTGATTGGTTTTAGCTGTAAAGTCAGTATTAATATTGTCTACATGTAAGAAAAGAGGATATCATATGTTTTAACATGTAAAGGATATATGAATAAACACATATTTTTCTGATCTCAGAATTTACATATACAGTCACAAGTGCCATCAGTGAATTCATGGATAGATAAATTCATGAATGCACCAAAGAAATTTTCTCTGTAGCTCATGAAAACATTCCATATTACTTTACATTACATTACATGTAACATAAGTAGCAATGTTTGTTCACTTTTGGGAAGTCTATTCACACTAAATGGGGAATGGATATAACTCTAATCTAATAATAATAATAATAATAATAATAATAATAATAATAATAATAATAATAAATACAATGGTTTCCTTGCTTCTAAATCCCCGTTCCCACATCCATGTCATGAAAGCTGGCAACAGGGCAAAGTAAGATATAGCATGACCTTATGTCACAGGACCGCTAGGCAGCCCTGAAGATCATCCTGGGTCACCCTGAAACAACCCGACAAAAAAGGCCTCTGCTGTTGTTGCGACAGGTCCAGCAAGCCAGCTATGGATAGTATATTGCTACAAAACTCCAAATGAGAAATGACTGATTAAACAATAAATGCCCACAAGAATGTTAATGGACTAAGAGATAAAGTGGCACAGTACAAAATTGGAACTTTGAACACTTGGGAAATACAGTAGAAGGAACTGTAGAAATAATGGAAAAAAGAGGGAATCGAGATAAAGGGACTAGTCAATTTAAGGTGCAAAGGACAACATAGTAAGAAAGTTCACAAAGGTCACTCATTTAGGCACTCAAAGAATGGAGTGGACTTCTTGGTATGGCCAAATTTACCACAATGCATACTAGACATCAATAACTACTTGGACAGAATAATAATATGGAAAATCAAGAGAGGAGAGCAAAACAAAACATATGTACAATTATGCACCACATGCAATGTTTGCTACAGAGAAGAACAAAAAGATGAGTTCTGTGATGAACTATCTGAGGTGATAGAGGAAGTGGAAGCTAATAGTCCACTGTATGTAATAGGAAATTTCAATAGTAGAGTGGGTACTAACAGAAGAGAATACAAACAGTTCATTGGCCCTCATGCTGCCAACAACAGTGAAAGGCCTGGGAATGGGCAAACAATATTGGATTTATACAACCAAAGCCATCTTTTTATCACTAACACTTTTTTTGAATACCGAGACTCACAATGTTATACATGGTATAAATGGAATGACATTTCATTTGCAGCTATCAGGCACTGTTAGAAAGCACAGCTAAGGAGATGCAGCAACATCTTATCTCCATGAACTAAGGATGCAAGTCAAACAATAAGAGAATCAGTAAAAAGAAGACTGAAGGGCAATTGGAAGAAAAACACATCCTAAATGTAGACATAGAGTGAACAGCCATAAAATAAGTGTCTGAGTTCAAATACCTATGAACAACATTCATGGAAGTTGGTAGAAGAGATTAATATACAATGCAGTAAGACAAACCAAGTATTGGGACAGATGGTTCCATTCCTACGACATAAGGCAATACTGATCAATACAGATCACCTCATATAAAGCATACTTATCTTCATCCTATGCTAACAGTGTCAAACATGGACACTTAAAACAAAACATAAATGAAACAGTCACTATGGGAATGAGATGTTTGAAGAAAGCAGCTTGAGAGACCATAAAGGATACAATTAAGAATGAAATTAGAAGGGAAAGATTTGGAATAAAACCAATCCCTAACTCTATGCAAAGGCAGCAAATAAAGGGGTTTGCTCATCTGGAGAGAATGACTTGGGATCGTTCAAGGCATACAGAAAAAGAGGAGAAGGCCAAAGAGTGTGAGGCAGACCAAGAGAAAGATGGGGAGACACCATCAAAGACACACTACAACAGCATCACATAACAATGGTTGATGCTGCCAGACATGCAAAAGTCAGAACTTTGAATCTCCCTCAACACCAAAGTTTTAAAAAAGGAAGACAGAGAGGGAGAGTGCCTGTATTGGAAAAATCAAATCTTTTGTAGCCACAATAAAAAATCATAGAGATGATGTTACATTTTTCAACAAGAGGCAGCCATAGACAATCAGAAAATATGCTTCCAAATTTTTGCTTCTTTCCCCACAAATATTCAAGGCTAAACTTCTCAATGGACTGAACCCTTGTACCAGTCTTCTGACTGTGGCATGCTTAGCAACTAACATTTTGGAATTCAAGGAAAGTAAGTGAAATGGAGCTGTTTCCATAGTTGAACCCATCTTTCATGAAAATTCTTTGAGCATCTCCTATATGTCACTCTTTTGATTTGAGGAACTTCTGATAATTGACATGGAGGAAAAGTTCCTTACTGGGGAACCTCAATCATCTTCTGTGAAGGTTCTTCAGTGAATGTAACTTCATAGAAGTGATAAAAGATGTGTGAAGTTATCCCACCAAGAAGGATGCTACCACGCTGGTACCACTCATGAGGAATAGGAATGGGGTCATTCCCAGGGAACCTTGTAGCTTCTTTTCTGCATGCAATGACAGGCAGCAGAAACAGGAACTGCAGTAACTGTGACATCCTTTTGTCAAGGCTTCTCTTTACACATGTTGCTATGTCAATGGTCAGGAATTGCCTGCTCAGTATTCATGCAAGCAGGCCTGAGCCTGCCAAAATGCTTCTTCAGGAGAAATGCATCCACCTCACATTTACCTGCAGGCACATCTGACATGCCAAGAATGCAACCTTGGCTCCTACCTTCCTCCTGTCTCTCCCCCAGACCTCTCTGGCACATGGATTTATTTCTCCTTTCCTGTCTTCTTATGGATTGTTTTCTGGCTCTTCTGTCAAACTCCAGCAGCTTTTCCCAGGAGAACTAATTATACTGACATGCAAAATGATATAGGAAAATTACCTCCTCAGGCTTTTGCACCTGTGTGGGACAGTTGGTAAGTGAATGTCTGCCGGTAATCAATGACTTGATTGAAAACACTGAGCAAGTGACCCTGCAATTGAACAGAGTTCTTTTCTAGTGAAATAACTTGTCCCTTACCCATTTCCCACAACTTGGTTTTACTCAATGATGTCTCCCATTTATCAGCACATCTACTGTATATGAAACAGGAAACAAAAATAAATGGAACCCTCTCAAAGCTAAAAGAGGGACAATCTGAGAAAGTGAAACTGGAAGAGGGAGTTTCTTTAATGTGAATGCCAATTCCAATCCCCAGCTGAACAATCTATAGAAAATATTGGTTTATTCAAACCCAAGGTGTCATGCCTAATGGCTCGACAGAGGCGTTAGCACATGAGAGAGGACCAGAAGCTCACAGTGAGAGTCAGGCATTGGAGCAGGAGGATTTATACTTGGTGTCCAGGGCCCAAATGTTCCCCCTGCAACCCGACTCTGAGGCTTCCTCACAAGTAGCCTCCCTGCATCCTGGTTCTCAGTTGCTTGAGCAGGGTGCAGCTTCACTTCCTCTAGACTCTGAGGTGTTTGAACAAGTTGCTCCACCACCTCCTGAGTCGAAGTGGTTGGGCGGAGTCCGGGGAACAGGAAGACGTAACAGGAAATTTAGGGTCTGCACAGCTCAGGAGGAGATTACGGAGATTAGACCAATTGCGGTGGCAGGAGAGAAGTTTGTCCCACCCACAGACAGAAAGACATGAGAGAAGAGTGAAATCCACATGACCTTCCCTGTAGGATACAGAAAGGAGGGGGCAACTGAGCTGCGAGGAGCTCATTGACAGAGCTTATCTTTTGCATTGTAAATCTTGTAGCAAATAGCAATAGAAGTCTTCAGTTTTATTGCCGACTGCTGTGTGAGTTACTTGGACACGTGAGTTACGGCCTCACTACACAAGGGGAGATGGTACGATAGACTATATATGTCTTCCCAGTCCTGATACGCTTGTGTTCCCCAGAGGGAATCATTTCCTGGTCTTCATCTTCCACACTGTCTGAATTTCAAGCATTCCAAGTTCTAGCCCTGAACATGGAAGCAGGTTGCATTGCTCAGTAGCATGCTCAGAACTGTTCCACATCCCAGGAAAGTGCTATGCAAGGTCCAGGTTTGTGTACCAGAGGAATTATGGGTATAATGAATAACTCACAGTGCATATTTGCATTCAGTATCAGCCAATCAATCAGAGAGGATCCCATGAGCTGGAGTGGATGCGTATTGAGGCCTACTGTTCTTAGCAAGACCTCTGCACATCATCTTACGTAATGTTATTTGTTGTTTATACTCAAAGTATAAAT
Organism: Varanus komodoensis; assembly: GCF_004798865.1. Classification (NCBI taxonomy): domain Eukaryota; kingdom Metazoa; phylum Chordata; class Lepidosauria; order Squamata; family Varanidae; genus Varanus; species Varanus komodoensis. The sequence continues at coordinate 7,143 of NW_025335312.1, forward strand.
TGGTAAAAGTGTGTGTGCTTTGAAGTTGCATGGATTATTATTAAATCAGCCTCGGGATCACATGGGGGCAAACTGTTCGGCAAGGTCATGCTACGTTTAATGAACAAGATGATGCTGTGGTTTATGGGAGAAAAAGTAGCTTGCACAGGCATATGATTGACATGGCATAAGCCTGGAATGCAAGCCCAGATATTCCTGGTCTCCTAACATGCCAATTAAGGAACAAACTATGGTTGCAAGAATTCTATTTACATTGTTTAGCAGATCAAGTTCTGCTTGTCTGAGATCCCTGACACTAATGCACATTTCTATTCATGTTGCAAAAGGTACCCTTTTTGTACTGAGGAATGGCCACCACTCCAGTGGCTGACCATGAGGGGAAGAGTTCCCACCTCTGTTTAACACGGAATTGCAAGACCTGTTGCAAACAAAACAAACAAAAATCCACCAAGAACAAAAGAGGGCCTTTTGGAATTGGACCAGGAACCACTCATTCAGGGGTGAACCTGATGCCTGTAAGACACAAGAGTAGAAGATGGGTAAAATGGGATCTTCAAACCCTTTCTTGCCCCAGTAGCTCCTGAGGAAAAGTATCTTGCCTCTGGAGAGACCATGCAAATATCTCAATGTGTAGCCATTGACAGCCATATCACTATTTCCTTTTCTGTAATTGATCTCCCAGCAACCTGCAACATTGTATGATCCAGGCTGGCTACTGCAGAATTCTCAATCTTCCTTGGTATCATTCTGAAGTTCTCCTAGGCCCTCATTAGTTCTGGGAGATGAGACATCTGGATGCATGAGAATGGAAATTCCAGTTTGGTTAGGATTTACCCATGCTCACCTCCCAGAAGGAACAGTATTGTGCACGTACTACGTGATCAAAATCTAATTGTTCCTGAGCTTAAACTGTGGTTGGTGGAGAAATAAAAACTATTTACCCACAATAGTTGGAAAATATGCATAAATACATCTTCACTGATGCAAAATTGAATGAATTTTGTGTTACTGTGAAGCAGAAGACTGAGAGATTTCTCAGCTGCACAGAAGCAATGAATAGAATTTCATGATACTACCATATTTAATCTATAAAAACTACCATATTGCACACATTGTGGTATAATTGATACCACAATTATGGATGAGAGTGCATTTAACAATCGTGCATTTAATAAATTAAATAATGATGAATTTAATAAATTAAATAATTTATTTAATAAATAATAAATTAAATAAATTAAATAATAATTTGGCGATGGTTGAGAGTGCATTTAATAATTTCTGATGCTTAATTGTTCCCTGGTGTTGAATTCAGGCCTCAGTACAATTATGT
>NW_025335312.1:9258-10892 GCF_004798865.1 Varanus komodoensis
GTTTTATTTGCATTTGGGTACTGATCTTCTGGGCAGGTAAAACACTCCTCTTTATCTGAAAAGGAGAAATGAAGATGTGTCATAGTAGTGCTAATTCACCCAAAACAGCAAATCCTCTGCATTGGAAAATCTGTTGACCTCCACTACCTACCACTCTGGTTTGAAAATTTTCCTTCTGGACATGCATCACAGTCATAGCAACAAAACTTTTCCCCTTCCTTACTTCTCTTCTGTGTTCCAGGGGGGCAGCATTCATTGCATACCGAAATGGGAACCACCTGTGCATAGGGAAAGTGCATCATTAGCCAGGAACACCCTCCATACTGTGCAGTTTGAATAGACCTATTAAGAAATGATGTATTTGAATATCTGAAACATTAACTGCATGGTGTTTTCCAACCTTCCTAGAGTAGGCATGTTTCACTCCACTTGCAGAAGCTTTCTGGTGCCACCTTCCTACATGTCCAATATTCAAGTCTTTTTGGTTGCTAATTTTATTGGGAAGAAGGGCTCATATAAATTATTATAATTATTTAAATCCACTCAAAAGCTGATTGGCAGGCATGGGAACTTTCAAGGTCATGTTTACATTCTGACAATCATGTTATTTTCTCCTGCATGAATTCTTTTCTTTTCTTGAACAAGGAAACACCTTCTATGCTGTGAAAAGAAAAAGAAAAATCATTGTTGGTGTTCCAGGGATATCTGCCATAATGATTCTCCTCTGTAAATGTGAATGAGCATGCCTTGGGAAGCAAATAAGGGAAAAACAGACTGAGACACAGAAAGGTAAGAAAATAATTATCAGAGATACAAGTATCGCTCTCTTCTTTCATGTCCATGCATTTGTCCATGTGTGTGTGTAAGAAAGTTCTGTCATGTGGTCAGGTTCACCGCCCCCCTGCCCCACACTTCTCAAATCACCTTGAGATAGCATGAGGTTTTTCCCCCTGATACTTTGTCTTGAGGCATGTGTGGGTGGGGAAATGTGGTACATTAGGTCAAAGTTGCACTGTAAATATATACCTTAGTGGGGAATATCCTTCTTTTGAAATAATGTGACTTACTTCTCGCTAGAGATGCCTGTTAGATCGCATTGCTTATATTTTAAGAAACTCTTGTTCTAACCTTAAGGGAGAACAGAGAGGATGGAAAATTCAGACTACTGGAGGAGAATCAGGCAATCTTTCCTCCTCCCTCCCTCCCTCATTTCCCCAGTAAAAATGACTGAAGGCCCAGTCAAGTTTGCATTCAGAAATAAAGAAAAAGGGCATTTGTACAAACTACAAATTGGTAAGTCAGTGAATCAAAAACCTCTGGGCCCTATGAGACAAATAGCTTTCAGGCTTTTTATTTGATAGCTCTGATTTTTGGACCATATGAGATAAATTATTCCCATATTTCTCTGCTTTTTGTTGCTCTTCCTCTATAGTTCTGCATTTCTTTAATGATTTTTTTTTTAAAACTAAGTTTTAAGGCTTCTGTGGTCATACTGTTCCTGAGCTACATTTTTAAGCTCAGTTGTGTGGCTCTTGAGATTGTGTTTCGTGCATCTTTTTTTATTTTACTTACTTATGAGGCTTAGGCTACAGGCCCCTTTTTCCAGTTTGAAACATTATCCTGTCTGCCTACCC
>NW_025335312.1:11080-22200 GCF_004798865.1 Varanus komodoensis
CATTAAAAAGTACAGAATGGTGGAAAGTCAAGTCAGGCAAGGCAGTAATATAAAATGCAGCAGGTTTGGCTCACCATGACAGTCTCATGTTACTGCTATTCAAACTGATCTTCCAATGAAGCTTTTTCAAAGTCTGATTTTCTGATAGGTCTACTGAAATGTTGATATATACTTTCCATAGCATGATTCAATCTGCACATGCCAATTCATTCATACAAATGCATTTTTCCTTGTACAGTTCACATTTTTAGTAGTAGATGTACTCCACAAAGGGTCCCAATAATCCATACCTGGTTAAAACTTCTGTGCCACACAATCCTGTCCTGATGAAGGATGAACTCTTTGCCTTCATGAGTGTTTGGATTCCAGCTCCCAATGATCACTCTCTGAAAGGAATTGTTGGAGAAAGTGACCAGATTCGTGATGTCAAATCCACCTCCTCTTATCACTGTCTCATGTAAAGACATGGTTTCACCGATGGAGTTATTAAAAGAGATGCCTTGAAGAAATCTGTGAAGCTTTTGGGAAAAGGAAATGCTAGGGATGTTGAACAAGACGTTGAAGAGACCCATTTGAAATGTTTTTAATGTGTCCAAACATGTGAGCAGTTCTATACTGCTGAAGAAAGTCATCAGTTTTCACCTTTAAAAAACATATTCATTGAAATCAGTTTTGAAAAGGGAGACATTACCTGCCAAGGCTGCATGGATGGTCCAACCCTAACCAATCCTCCCTGCTTTGCTTTCAAAAAGGACATGGCATGCAAAGCATGAGCTAAGGCATAGACTGCATTGTATATATTGTAGCTAAAGCCAGACATGTGCATTTCAAAAACACCTGCTGGAAGTCTCTCCAGCTTCTCTTCCCCAGAACATGTGTCATCAAGTGACACCATGGGATCTGGATAAAAGCAGTCAAAGGTTTGCTCCCAGAAGTCTTTCATAGAATGTTCTTCTTGATTCCAGGAAGGTTTGAGCATCTGAAGGAATTCCTTGAACCCTGGAACATCTCTTGCATGACCTGCTAGGGAGATGGCACCATGGAATACCTGGAAATCCCAGTTTCTATTCATTCCAGTGGATATGAATTCAATCTGCGTGGTCATAATCCACATCTTTGTATAGGAAAGACTTTCCCGGCCATTGGGATCACCTAGAAATAGAGCTGATTTCAGCCAAGTAATGGTCAGAGTGTCTCCATAGATGATCAATACATGGATTGAAGAATACGTGAATGCAACATGAAGTCTTGATAAGAATTCATATACTACAAGTAAGTTTTCCAGATGGGCTTGCCTTGTGATTCGTACTGTGAAGGCTGAGCACATTGCATTCTGGGAAAGCAGGGGCTCCAAGGTCTTCAAGAAATGTTCTCCACCACCATCATCGGATACCAGGAGTCCAAACCATGTCCATTGGAAATGCTGAAGCAACCGGATAATTCCCATGTACTGATGGGCTTCGTTTGGGATTTTGTGGTACAATGAAGAGAATTTTCCCTTTTCAATTCCCTCCAAGGCAAATAAGCCATACGTGAGCTGAAAAACAAAACATACCTTGTATTTGTATATACATTCACCCACCTATCCAGAGACACATGTCTGTCACAGTAGATGCAGGATTACCTGGGCCCATCAGGAAACCTTCATCCATGGTTATTCAAGTGCTGGTGATCTTGACCTTCACAAAATTAAGTAGTTGACAAATCTTTCCACAAATTTAATATTCTGGAAAGATTTCTCACTCAGTACAGTACTGTATGATTGCTAGAAGTTTAAGGGATTGAAGCAGGTTACAAGGATAATAACAGCAACACCAAGAATGAACTTTGATTTAAAAATGGGTTTAGAAAATGGTTGAAATTATTGTTGGGTTTCACTTGCAAAATTGAAGAAAAGATCATTACCACAGCAATAAATGGATTACATTATATTCATGGCATAGGGCTACTCTATTCAAGGAACTTTTGCTTTTTTCCCTATGAGGATTATTCCAAGATTTAAGGATGGAGGGAATTGATGATGCTACAGTCTGACCTGATTTCTCAGATGGGGAAAAAATGTATCATTGCAAAACGAGTCATAGAGAGTGGTGTTTGAAATGTACTAGCTAATGTGACACAGTAGAATTTCCATGAATAATGTCAATAGAGTCTCACTATATTGTGCATAGTCTCACTAAAGACAGACAGAGAGAGAGACTATACACTGAAAAACATTATTTTGCCCTATTGAAAGTACTGCACTATATTAATTCCATAACCCTAACTCGAACTCTTAAAAATCAAACTGGAAGGTCAAAGATGGAGAACAAACTTACAAGCTTCACTATCACTTCTTTAAACACCATCATACATTGTTTGTTAATCTTGACATTCTACTTGCAGAGCAGAATTTTAATAAAGGCAGGAGTGGAGCTTCAAAGTTACCACTCACTTGCACCCTTTGATTCAGTAATGCATTTGCAACAATGGTAAACACTGTTCAACAATATATTGTGAACTTAGAGAACATTTCTAACCATTTGGAGATCCTATCTTGACCTCTATACAGACTTCTTCTTTTTAAACAAAAGTGTTCATTAACATAATAAAAGTAGTGTGCAGGTTTCCACGTTCCCCATTCCATTGTCCTACCTGTGGAATCTTGTAGAGACTTAAAATTTCTGCCATGTGGAATGACGTCTCAGAGCCAAGACCACCAATAATGCCTATGAGGTTGTTCTGGCTGTCACATCTGTAGTTGGGAACAAATCTGACTGATTTAAAGAGCAGGTCCAAGGTAGTCCGATGGGTCATTCTTGCATCATGGTAGCTGTCATAGATGTGGAAGCCAAGAGTCTCATTCAGCAAGATCTTGGGATCTTCATTTATCTCTTTTATGGCAAACATGAAGGCCAGAACATGTTGGTAGAACTTGGTCATCACTCTGTGAAAAGAGTTTGTGAATGTTTCGAGCTGTAAAGTCAGTATTTAACAATACCCATGTTTTCTACCTGCAAATGATTCAGATTTAACAAAAATTACTGGTTAATTTTTAATTTAATTAAATTTAATTAATTTACTGATTAGCATCAGTGCTAACCTACTAAAGAACACCTGCTGCAATATAACAAGCAGTGCATCAAAATTAAGGACTTAGTTCTTTGCATCTTATCCTTAATACACTGTGATACCTACAGAGGTGTTCTTATCCCAGTGTGTTGGGTGGTTGTGGAGGAATTTTCTACTACTTTTTGACTTCAGGATATAGAGGTGTGGAACTGTAGCTGCCATACAGTAATATAACTTTTCAAAAGAGAGGCTCTGACCTTGAGTTGGTTATATTTTTAATGCCACAATGGCTTTTACTGCATAAAATGATCTGTCTGTTAGAATGGCTGGTCTCAATTTTTTTGGTCATTATTTCATCTTATATTATATGCCATTCTTTGTTACAGTTTTGTACACTGTCCAGAAATCCATATGGAAGAAATGTTAATATGGAAGAAAGTTTTAACATGTAAAGGATATAAGAACAAAAATGTATTTGTCTGATATCACAATTTATATATACAGTCACTAATAGCATTAATGAATAAATGGATGGATACACACATACATTACACATCACACATACACTAAAGTCATTATTTCTGGAGCTCATGAAAGCCAAATGTAATGTAATGTAACATAAATTTGTTTTTGAGAAGACCATTCACAATAATGAGATGGATATAAATAGAATCTAATAATAATTAATAGAAAATGTCCTTCAGAAGTAAAATAAAATATTTTGAAACTACAATAAATTATATAAAGAATATAGAGAAGATTATTTCTTATGATTATTAACAAGTAGCACCCACTAACAGTCGCCTTTTTGCTTTTGTTTTTATATAATTTCATGGAATTTGTTATTGTTTTATTGTTTATAATTGTACATGCTGTGAGCCATCCCAAGATGCCGAGGCATGTGGTGATGGCATATAAAAGTTTTAAATAAATGAATAAATAAACAGTGAGAACCAAATCTGGACATTGATATTTACTTCTTTCTAGCTCAAATATTCAGGGCTAAAATTCTCAATGGACTTAACCTATATACCCGTCTTCTCATTGTGGCTCATTTAGCAACTAACATTTAGTAAACATTTTAGGAATTCAAGGAAAGTAACTAAGATGGAGCTATTTGCATAGTTGGATCCATCTTCCATGCATTTTCTTTCAGTTTTTCCTATAAATCACTTCTGCTTGGAGGAAGGTCTTATGATGTAGATGAAGGAAAAGTTCCTTACTGGGGAACCTCAAACATCTTCTGTGAAGGATCTTCAGTGAATGTAACTTCATAGAAGTGAAAAAAGATGTGTGAAGCAACCCCACCAAGGAGGATGCTACCACTCTGGTACCACTCATGAGGAATAGGGATGGGGTCATTCCTGAGACTTGTAGCTTCTTTTCTGCATACAATGAGAGGCAGCAGAAACAGGCATTGTATTAGATGTGACATCCTTTTGCCAAGACTTCCCTCTACACATGTTGATGTATCCATGGGCAGGAAATGTCTGCTCAGGTACACCCAAGGATGCATAAGTCTACCAAAACTCTTTTTCAGGAGAAACATAGCAACTTCACTGCATGAGACATGCCTTGGATGATACCTTGGCTCCTCTCTTCTTCCTGTCCCTCCCCTAGTCCTCTCTGACTCATGGGTTTTATTACTCCTTTCCCATCTGCTTATGGACTGTTTTCTGTCACTTCTGTCAAAATCTGCCTGTTTTTCTCTGGTGAACTGATTATACTGTCATTTGTAATTACACAGGAAAATTACCTCTTCAGCCCTCTACACCTGTGTGGGATGTTGGTAAGTGAATGTCTGCAGGGAATCAGCGAATTGCCCAAAAACATTGAGAAAGCAACCCAGCAGTTGAACAGAGGTCTTTTCTCATGGAAACAGGTTTGCCAGTTGTGTTTGCAGACTCCCTTTAACATCACCTCACTTTCAAAGTCTGTGCTGAGCATAAGTAGAAATACACAGATGCTAGAGGGGGAGATTCCTGTTAGTTTCATGCCAAACTGTAGTATAAATTTTTCCCCACAGTTTCAATTGAATAGGGCAGAAAAAAATATCCAAGAATCATAGCATCATACTGTTGGAATAGGCCTAGAAGGACATCAGATCCTTTCTCCAGATCAATCCCAGACTTCAGGCACCCATCCAGAGTGCAACCAAGCCTTCATGATTAGACATGATCAGATATGGAAACTATAGGAAATATTTGTTTCTTCAAACTCAAGGTGAGATGGTGAGATAGAATATATGGGTCTACCCTGTCCTGATAGGATTGCATTCCCCAGAAAGAAGTTGTTTCTGATTTCATTGTTCCAAACTGCATGAATTTCAAGCATTCTAAATTCTAGCCCTGTCCATGGAAGCATCTTACAGCCCCCTGCAATGTGCACAGAAGTGTTTGGAATCCCCAAAAAGTGAAGTGCAAAGTCAGGGTTTGCTTACCAGGAAATGTATTGATCTACTGGGTAACTCAAAGTGCAAGTGTGCATTCAATAACAATCAATCAATCAATCAATTAATCAGAGAAGTTTCTATGAGCTGGAACAGAAGAATATTGAGGCCTATTGGCCTTAGCAAGATGTCTGAATACCATACTATATACCTCTGTTTGTTGATATATGTATTCTCTAAATAGACATTGGTTTAGTGTGCGTGCTTTGAAGTCACATGGATAGTTACTACACCAGCCTTAGCATCACATGGAACCTTACTGATCAGCAAGGTCATGCTGTGGTTGAAAGAGTGCCTAGAACCGCCATTTAACTTACATGATATGAAGGAGCTACAGAGGCTGCAACTGTGAACCTTGTATTTGTGGCAGTGCAGGTTGTATTCTCAGTGGTGCAATGGATAGATTCTGAATTTAGCATGAATTTAGCCTGCTAGTATTCCTAAGTGTTCATGGACTCAATCTTTTCTTGGCTTATTTCCTAGATGAGGGTCAAGGGACGCAAAGGAACGCTTGCGCCCATATATGCCCTCCCACCCCTTGAGATCAGCAACAAAGGCCCTTCTCCAGGAACCCTCTGTGAATGATATTAGGAGGGTGAGTACCCAGAGGAGGACTTTCTCTGCGGTGGCGCCCCATCTATGGAATGCACTCCCCAAAGTGGTCCGCCTGGTGCCATCATTATTTGTTTTTCGGTGCCAGGCTAAGACCTTTTTATTTAAAACTTAATTTAATTGTTAAATTATTGAATTAATTAGGATTTTAAAATTTTTAGCTGAGAATACACCGGGGGTCTTTAAATGATTTTTTTATTGTTATATTATCATTATTTATGTATTTATTTATGTATTCTTTGTGAGCCGCCCCAAGGCTTTGTTGAGATGAGGGCGGCATAGAAATGTTTTAAATAAATAAATAAAATAAATAAGGGGAGGAATGAGTGAAGAAGACAGCAGGAAGCTGGAATCTTGATAAAACTCTAGACTATAACATTTAACAACTACATGGAAAAGGCAAAGACATAACTAAATATCTCCCATTCTACACTTTTCCATCTGGGAGCTACACTTTCTCTGTGCAATGAATGTCTGGGAAAGTGGCATTTCTTTGCCACTGTTTTCTCTACGGCCATTTCTGGTGTGTTGACAAAGACAACCCTAGTGTCACAACCAGGCCTTCAGAGCCACAAAACCAGGATCAAGGCTGAAGAATTGGGTGGGGAAATGACTAGCTCATTCTGTTGCCTGCTCCCTTAGCCAACTCTTCATTTGCACCATGTGGCTCACATCGACTTCCCCCTCCCCTGATTTAGATTTGTACTCAGTAACTGAAGAAATCATTCTGCAATGTCACCATGTTTTATTGGTGTCCTGGGGGCTACATGGACTTGCTGGCTCTTTCCAGCTTCGTTGTGGCTTTCTTAGCCCGCTAGTTACCAGATAGCTTTAATAAATCCAAGTTTGTAACATTTAGCATGCTGGTGTTTTGAAGTGTGTGACTTTCCTTTGTTCCAACTTACCTGAGTGCAAGAGGCAAAGCCATGGTGGCTGTGGAGATCTTTGCCTCTATTTTCAGGTGCAGGTTTGCTGTTTTGCATCTTTTGCCCTAAATGCTACATCATTGTGTGGAGACCAGTTTTGAACTGCAGAGAACAACTCATCAAGAGGAAGCATCAAAGCATATTTCCTTTTTCTCCCTCTCTCTGTACTGTACAAAGGTGTTTTAGTATTTGATGTTTCTAGCAGTAAGTCCTTATGCTGACTTCACGTTAACATCCAGACTCCTTAGAAAGCTTCACCCATTTTGACTATTAGCTACCTCAATTCAGGGTGGAAGCATGTTTTAAATGTGCCAGTCCAGCAGTACCCCTAAGAAGGGTGGTAATTAGGCAAAGGGCCTTTTCTGCTACTGCTTCCCATCTCTGGAACTACCTCCCTAGGGAAATTCACCTGTCATCATCTATATTTTCCTTTCGGCACCAGGCAAAGATATATTTTTTAAAGGAAATTCTTTAACATGTAGCCTGTATGCTGTGGCCCTTTTAACTGTTTTATAGATGTCTAATTTATTATGTATTAATTGTTTTTAATGTGCTTTTACTGTTGGTATGTTTTACAGTGTAAACCGCCTAGGAAGGTCTTGTCAATTTTAGGTGGCCTATAAATATATGTAAATAAATAAATGAATAAATACACAATGCTAGGATTGAGAGAAATGTGTTCCTTAGGATGTAGTTGCAATCCAGCACACATCAGTCTTAGCTTGCATGAGCAGTGACCCAAGAAGATTGGGGTTGTTCTCTAACCACATCTTGAGGACCATCTGATCTCCAGCCTTCTTCTTTGCCTTATGAATATGGTTCACTACAATATAATATATCATTCAATTGAATGGGATGAGAACGCCTTCAAAGAAAATAAGAAGAAGTAGTAAGTGGATAAGGCCAGAGTCGTATGCAAGAAAAATTCATTACACAATAGATGTAGAAGAGCATAAAACAAAACACACACTCACCAGCCCCACTCCAGGCTTACTATCAATTTCTAAAGGAAATACTAAAAGAGCTCATTTGATCTATTTGTTAGCTTATTAATAAGTTGACATGCCATCTTTTGTAATATGAAAAAAAGGCAAGGATTTTCACTTGAATATCAGAAAATGCTTCTTTGTGGTCACAGTGGTCACACATTGAGAATACCTACCTAGCAGGTTGATGGACATTTCAACACTGAAATTTTTCAGGAAGAGATTGGACATCCATCTTTGAGCAGTGGTGACACCTTTTACATGATTTCCCTTATTTTTAATGAGAGCTTGTCATGTAGTCCCCCGTCAAGCTTGTGTCCCCTATCAAGACAATGAATTCCTCTTTGACTCTTACTTTCCCATTCTCCTGTATTGGTCAGTGCTGATTCCTGGTAATTTGGAATCAAGCTCCCGTTTCTTATTTCTTTTGGGAACACTGAAAACTTCTGGTCACATAGGTGAAACTAAGGGGTAAATAAAGAAACAACATGTATTCTGCCAAATAGGTCTCTCAGAATCCAAACCCAGAGAACTAATTGATTTCCCTTGCAATTATTCAATCAGAATAAATTGTCCACCTCAGCAGAGTTCCACAGGCTTTCAAGAAGGTAGCAGAAGAAGTGGGCGGGGAACTGCAGGGAGGAAACTAATCATTAAAGCTCAGAGTGGTTATAAGTGTTTCTTTGATTTGCAGGGCTGAGAATAAGAGCAAGATACACACCAGGCTCTGTCAATTCCATCTCTGAAAGCTTGCGTTTCCTTTTGATTTTTTCCATTCTAGCCAGACTTGACATTGGAGTGCTGACAATCTAAGGTAGTCATGCCTCTGTTTGTAACACTGAGGATCCTAGCAGGAAGGCCACTGTATTCCTCCTTGAGGCATGCAGCAATGTGAGGCACCACCAACGCAATAGAAATTAGGCAGTTGTGGAACATGTGGACAACAGTGCACATAAGGTTACTCTTTGGTACCAGGATGTTATGCCTACTGGCTTTTTTGTCTCTTCTGCCTCCTGTATTGTCCAAATTCAATGTAGGGTCCCTGAAGTGCTCTGAAGATGAATCCATCCCTGTTCCACATGAGTGGTACCAGCCAGGTGACCTCGTCATTGGTGGGATCATTTCTCAGATCTTTTATAGCTTTGAGAAGATTTCATTTGAGGAATATCCTTCACAGAAGCTCTTTCTTGTTCCACAGTAAGGATTTATCCCCCCAGCATCTGCTTGTTCTGACCTATGCCAGACCGTAGGGATGTGTGGGGAGGGAATACAAATGAGAAGTTGCTTAATGGATTATGTAGATTTGGTTGCATCTACAAGAAAACTCTTCCTATATGAAAGGTGGGCATAAGAAGCCCACAGTTCACAAGTTCAAAAGAGAGGGAAAAAGTGAAAACCAAACCAGATTTGCAAACTAGCAAGAGCAATGTAAAAATGATTGGGAAGGGAGGGGAAGGGGAAGGGGAAGGGGAAGGGGAAGGGAAGGGAAGGGAATTCCCAGACCTTGATTTACATATGAGCACTCCCAGGAATTTATCGGTTAGTTGTCAAGGATGAAGAAGTTACCTCCTGGGTAGTTATGTTGGTGCAATTACAGATTCTCAATCGGCTCTAAGAAAAAACTGCTCAACTCAGAATCACAGTTTGGGGCTCATTCTAAGGAGAAACCTAGATGACAATTGCACAGGAAATTTTATGCTGCCCTCTTTGGTATGGATGATGCTTCGGCTTCTATTCCTAGGGTTAAATCATGCCAGTGATTAGATAAGATTTCCATCGGCCATCCAAGAAGGTTCTTGCTGTTGCCTCTTATAAACTCCCAATATATCAACAGTCAGAGATGTACACTGACCCTCAGTTTTGTCTCTGAACCTGATTTGCATCTTGGAAATCAGCCTAACTTGCCTTGGACTGATTCAGAGCTGGTCTTCTTCAATTGCTTATCATGGGACATCCAATATTGGAGGTCACCATTCCTAAAACGGTCAGAATTGGATGTTCGCCTCAGGCATGGTCCTCCTTTATGAGAGAATTGCACCCATCAGATATCAGAAAAAATGTTTGGAACTATTATGCTGAGCACCTTTACATCTTGGTGGTTTTGTTGTTGGTGTTGTTGTGATTTGGCACTGCTAGTTTGTTTCTTATCTATTTATTGGCAGAACTGCATGAAAATCACAGTACTAGTTGCCCCTTAGGACACACAAATGTCAGACCTATGTCAGCGTGGAAGGAGGATGCAAGAACAAGCTTAATGGTTTAGGTCTCCAAAAGAACATGCACTATCCTTTATGCTTCTGAGAGACCATTGTTTGAAAATTACATGCAACCCAGATAGAAGTGTCCCTGTGTAAGAAAACCAAATGTTTTGACAAGTGGTAGCTGCTGTAGTTCATGGGATTCTCATTCCACCCCTCCGGATTCTCATTCCATCCCTCCAGGATCACTCAGTGTGAAATTGACTGCCCCCAAAGTGGGGTGATCAGATAACCTGGTGAAGCATACCTAGGATTAGAAGGCCACCTGTTAACAACTCAGGCACATTCTGTCCTGCACTTCTCTCTATGTCCATACAGCTGAGTTTTGGAATAGGAAAATGTGTATATTGCTCTATGCTGATGATACAATCATTCTTTTAAATTCTAGACCCAGCTGCTGACATTGATTAATTAAGTCTCTTAAACCCAGTCTAGAGGCTAAAACTGACTTCTTTTTCTCCCACATTCAGAGTGTTGAAAATGCAGCCCCTGTCTGTACTGTTTCCATGGAACATGCTGTGAATTTTCATAACTTTGCAAAAATAAAAAGGGTGTATTGGGTGACAGCATAAACTTCTCACCCATTTGTACTTTGAAGGTTATTTGTCTTTGCATACAGATAAGCAGGTAATATAGAATGTCATACTCCATTTTCCTTTGTGCAATTCTTTGTCATCTCCCTCCAGTCATCTTTTTTTTTACTCTCATTTCTTCTGCTCTCAGCATTTGTCCTCATCCATCCCATATGAATAGTCTTTCTGTTTGTACAACTTACTCTCAAAATAATATAGATATGTACTCAGCAATCAGTTCCATTGAATTTTAGTAGACTCTGGTA
>NW_025335312.1:22289-23302 GCF_004798865.1 Varanus komodoensis
ATGATGGCAAAATTAGCTTATTCTGTCAGAAATGCTGAAACACACACAGATGCATGAAATGGGTGTGCTATATAGATTCTGAAGCTGTAGCAATAAGGCCAAAGTATTTTTCTTTTTGCTTCTGAAAATGTGATAGAGGGAATGACCACATAGCCTTAGACTCTGGGGTTGAACCAACACTAATCATGGCATAACGAGACAGCACTCTTTTCCTTTCAGAGTACGGAGAATGTCTTGTTATAATTCATTAGCCCTCACCTGATTTCCACAAATTAAATGTACTTCTGAAGCCTGACCAGGAAAACATGGCAATGAACAAGTAAAAGCAGTGACTCTCCATGAGCAGACCGGGGGATAATTCTTCAAGGGCAGTATTAATGCAACTAACATAGTGCCAGACTGGGATTGCTAAAGGATGACTTCACTTGTAATAGAATTCTCTCCTGACACAATGCTCTCACTGTATTTACAGTGTGGTGATCAGTTTCTATCAGCATACCCTTGCCTTGACTTTTGCAGTAAAAGAGATCAACAAGGATCCTGAGATCTTGCCCAACGTCACACTTGGCTTCCATATCTATGACAGCTACTTCCATACAAAGATGACCTATCGGACCACTCTGGACGTGCTCTTCAAATGGCAGAGATTTCTTCCCAACTACAAGTGTGACACTCAGAAAAACTTAGTAGCCATTATTGGTGGGCTTGATATTGAAACCTCCTTCCATATGGCAGATATCTTACAACTCTACAAGATTCCACAGGTAGACTCTAGGAAAAAAGGTGCAGAGGAATATCAAGTATGTATGGTTCAGCACTAAAGAGATGTCTTCTTGAAACAGAGAAAAATGCCTGAAACTTGTATTATAGTTCAATTAGCTGAAGGACTTCTTGATTTGAATGTTCACCAAACCTATAAGTCCTTCCAACTCTTTAATTTGTAAGGAGACAAATTAATTCAGAAACAGTTCCATATCTCTCTCTAAAATATTTGTAATATCATTTCAGCTCAC
>NW_025335313.1:0-1085 GCF_004798865.1 Varanus komodoensis
GATTTTCCTAGCCCAGCTGATTGTCTTCAGGGGGAAATGGGTGGCAGCCTTGGCAGTGGAAGGGCTGGAACTCCTTTGCTAAAGTAAGACATGCACATGGTGGGCATGTCGTAAGCAGAGCCGGCTGGAGCCGGGGGTCAGACTAGATGGCCCAGGAGACCCCTTCTGACTTGCTCTGTTTCTATGTTTCTAAGATCACATCCAGTGAGGCAAGGTCTCATCCAAGATGTAACACTGGCCTTCCAGGCCCCTGGACAGATCTCAGTGGCAGGTGTTGGCTGGAGTTTGCCCAAGAAGAGCAAATGTCACCGTAGTGGGCAGAGGCTCTCAGACTTAATGACGGTAGACTTGGCTGTGAACTCCACCTCCCTTTATGAGAAACTGGCCAGATGTATGAAAGATGAAAGGCACTTCTGAGGCTATGTGGGTTCTGAGGCTTCTGGTCACCTAATAGGAATGCTGAATCCTTCAAAGGGTGTGTAACCCCATTGATAGCTGGCCACATGTTTCTCAAATCAGACAAACCAGTACCAACTCTCTGCTTGGGGAATGCTCTTAGGTTCAGTGGATCTCCTTCTGGTTGTGCTTCCACACTCTCACCTGCACTGCATGAAGAGAAGTTGAGTTAGATATCACTGGCACACTGAACATCTGAAGACAATTCCAGCTAATGGCCAGTTACCTTCATACTTACAAACCATCCGAGATGCCCATGAGATAACCAAATCTCCAGAGGGGGGAGACTATTATCAGTAGCGCTGCTTCTCAGTTGGGCTCTGAGCACTGTTGGAACAACAGATTATTCCTGAGAACTTTCCCCCAGAAGGATGCTCTCCCCTATTCCAGAGAAGTATGCTCTCTCTGCTTGCGGCTTCATTGGTGGCTGCTAATGAAGCTGTACTCCATACGGGGCACACCTCACACCTGCCCAGCTCCCTCTTTCTGAGGGCCTGCAATGGTCACTGTTCATATTCAGTTATGGGTCTGTAAGGATCTACTGGAAGTGGTTAAAAGCCGATGGATTTTCTTGACTCTGTGGAGTTCATTCCATCAACAGCATACTATGGTTCTTTTTTTTAAAAAAA
>NW_025335313.1:1140-7085 GCF_004798865.1 Varanus komodoensis
CCCTCAAGATTCCTCAAATCTGACACTCTTCAGAAACTTTAGGTGACCAAGGCAGAGTGTGTGAACATGCAGTGATAGAAGGATGCAGCCACACGCCCAGTTGTCAAGGCTACAGCAACAACAACATGAATGCAACATGTCAGCTCTGATTTGTGCACATCAGAAATTGTGTCAGAGAGACACAGTTCTTCGCTCCAAATGTTTGCAAATATTTTGAGCAATTTTACGGAAAGCAGACTCGCATCCCCAGCAACTCAATCCACTTTTAATGCCAAAAAGGCTGTGAGCTTAAATTGCATGACTCTGCAGGGCCACAAACCTCTATGACAGTTCAATGCATCCGTATAGCTGAAACAAAGTAAATATACATGAACAAATGGGCAGCACATGGCCTCTATGCACCTCCACTGGGTACTGTTTGCCAGCAAATCTTGCTACTGCTCCCTCCCTGAAAGCAAGTCCTCGAAAGGCCTTCAGCCAGGGAACCCTGGGAAGCCAGAACTTGCACCGAGACGTCCCCAGATGTATTTGCATGTGAGTGCTGACTCTTTTTGGCAGCCGGCATGTTAAATATCTCCTGGGAAAAAAGATGTATCCAAGGAACATTTATTTCACATTGTGCAACTGACAACATTTACAGCCAGGCTTTGGGCAGGGAAACCTCATGCCTGGAGACCAAATTCCTCCCTCCTGGAGTCTAAGACCATCAGCATCCCAGAGGAGGCGTGGCCCCTGTGTCAAGAAGGGTGCAGAGTCCAGCAGAGCCGATAGCCTGGCACTGTGGGTGAAAGCTCCTGGCCCCAAAACTGATGTAGTCCGAGGAGTCTGCCATGGTCCCCCAGACCAGAATGCTCAGGGTGACCTTGGGATGGGGAATGGAATCAGAGCAGACTCCCATAAGGGTTTATGTACATAACTGAGCAGCTGACATCAGAAGCTGTTCACATATCTTGCTCAAAGGTTTGGGATAAGTATGCCAGGTTCTCAGGTCTCTAACGCAGGGATGTGCGGCGCACCTTGGTTTTAATTGCAAACAAGGCATCGGGAAACACACATGCCAAAACCCCATGTGGCTCCGCTTGTGTCTGTGCTGGTTGTCCGGCCGCTTCTTCCCCATGGAGGATACAACCATTTGCGTGCTCTCAGCTCAAGAGGCACTGGCATTTGCAGCATGCTTGAAGATTTGCTCTGCCTTCCTGATGGCAACAGGCGATGTTCTGTGGGAAGAGCAGGGGGTAAAGCGTGTTCCCTTGCTTCTGTCAGTCTGGATCCTTGGGGATGAATTCTTGAGCAGGGAACGAATGGATTTGCCAGCTGGACGAGGCCAAGGCCTTCAAGTGCTTGAGCTGGAGGGACCTCGGGGAATCTAGCACCACCCTCCTGGTGATGCAGGAGGCGGGAAGCCTGGGTAAGGTGTCAAGCACCCTTTCCCAGCCTGCCCTAGCCTGGCACTGTCCCGAGGGCAGCTGGCTCTGGAGGGCGCTGGGAGTGCTGCAGAAGCTGCCTCAGGTGCGCCGGCTGCAATCCTAAAGCAGAGGCTGCCTGGCAATCCCCAGCTTTTGACTCTGTGCACAAGTTTGTTCCCTCCCCCCCCGCCCCACTCAGTCCCCTTTGCCAAGCTAGAGCAACCACAGGCCCCCAGGCCTCAGCACACTCCCTGTCGCCCAAGCCTCCGGAGGGCTGGAGCTGTGACTTGTCAGGAGGGAACGCTTCAACAGCCTGCCTGGGTATTGATCCAGGCGATCTCTGTGCCTGCCTGTGCCCCCACTCCCAGAGGCCTCCTCCTCTAATCTCTCCCCAGACTAGCACAGTGGGGTGGCCACTGCAGCTGCAAGTGGCTTATTGACAAACATGCATTTTTGTCTCCTTTGGGAAAGCATCTTGCAGGAGCCTCCATGGGGAAAAGGGGAAGAAGTCCAGGCTTCCCACAGCATGTTATCCAGTCAGCTGAGAGCCACTGATATTACACATAAAAATGGAGGGAAAACCCACCCCACCCTGATGAGATGGATGTGGCCCTCGAGGGAGGCCCAGCAGGTTCTGGTATGTATGAGATGGATGTGGGAGTGTAGCTGGCTAGTTCTTTAGATATTGCTTTTAACTTGCTTTAAACATTATTTAAATTGTTTTCTTTGAAGCAATTTAAGCCCCTCCTCCTGGGAAGTGGGATGAATTAAAGATGGAAGTGTGAACCTTTTTGTCTCTGTTTTGTAGGCATGCACAGAGCAACTGAAATTCCTGATTCTTCTCATTTCCTGTTGCTCAGAAGTGGTTGCAAAAAGACATGGCTGGCTGTTTCTGTCCAGTCACGTGCTGGGAGTTGTACAACATTTTTTCCCCTGTTTGAACATGTGTAAGATTCTAAAGTGTGCCAGCCTGACCTACTGCCCCCACCAAGCCTCACAAGAACCACTCCATCCTTTCCTCAGCTATTGCAATAATACAGAGATCAAAGAACTGGTGTTTGATGCGTGCTTCCTCTCCATTTTGTCACTGCAAATGTCAATGGTACCAAAATATTAAAGTATGGTACCGAAGAAAAAGTTCACCCACTCATTGACACCGAGCGGGGCCGGCGGGTGGGTTGTGTGAATGCACAGATGGCCACTCGAAGAATATCAGTGATAGGTAAGCAACCTGCTTTTCTTCGTTGTGGCCTCTGTGCATCACACATATTAGCAAGCTTACCAGACTCAGAGGAGGGACGTGTCGTCAGCGAAGAATAGAGGAGAGAACTGGTCTGCCAAAAGAGCAGTCCTGTCTGGCATGGACATCCAGCCAATAATGCTTGGCGAAAGTGCATGGAGCAGCCCATGTTGCAGCTCTGCAGATATCTTGAAGTGGAACCCTCATGGCAAAGGCAGACGAAGTCGCTACTGCTCACGTAGAATGACCTCTTGGAAACACAGGTAAGTCTATTTTTGCTAGCTGGTATGCCAGGACGATAGTTTCTACGATTCATTTAGAAAGTCTCTGAGATGTGACTGGGGACCCTTTGTCATGCTCGGAATACTTAATGAAGAGTCTATTAGAACGACGGAAGGATTCTGTACAAGATCTGTAAAAAGCCAAGCAGCGTCGAACATCGAGAGTGTGAAGAGACCTTTCAATCAGATTCAAAGGCGATGGAAAGAACGCAGGCAAAACAATCTCTTGACTCATGTGGAATGGTGTAGCCACCTTAGGCAGAAACGATGAATCCATCCAAAGAACGACCTTTTCCTTATGGAAATTCAAATACGGTGAGTCTATTCGAAGAGCACCAAGTTTGCTAGCTCTCCGAGCTGATGTGACTGCTATAAGAAAGGCCGTTTTCCAAGAAACAAGGTGTAGGTCAACCGTCGCCAGAGGGTCGAACGGAGGCTTTGTAAGCGCCTGAAGCACTACAGCAGGACAAATGGAAGGATGTAAATTCTGTAATCCCCTAATGAAACGCCGAATCAGAGATTGAGAGAAGACTGATGAGCCTTGTACAGCACCACGATAATGTGATATGGCAGATGTGTAAGGGATGATCGTTTAAGTCCTGAGTGGTACAGTTCCAAGAAGAATTGTAAGATGTTCTTAATCAAAGCCATTCCAGGAGCAAATGAATGGCGTTCGCCAAAAGATGAGAAGCTCTTCCATTTCGCCGCATAAGACCGAAGGGTGGACAGTCTTAAAGCAGATTTGAGAACTGCTTGAATTTCTGGATCTAAAGCTGTCGGTACTGAAGTGGTCCTCGTAGAATTTGAGGGGGGAGTCATTCGTACAGTTCATTGAGCCGGGTTCTCCGGTGCTTGAGATGTCGTCGGTATCGAGTCACCCACATGATTTAGCTGATGCGCCAGGCCATCAGCTTCAACGAGGTCAAGTCTGGGTGCCGGATCGCTCCGTTCTGCTGTGTTAACAACTGAGGAATTGTTGGGAGCCGAAGGAACATTCCTCTGGATAGTCGAAGGAGAGTGGTAAACCAAGGCTGTCTCGGCCACCACGGCGTTATTAATATCCCTGTGGCATTGTCTTGAACTATTTTCGATGCCACTCTTGTTAGAAGTGGGATTGGAGGGAACACATAAAAAGTCATGTTGTCCCAAGGAATCATGAGAGCATCACCTGTCGATCCCGATCCGATACCCGCTCTCGAACAATACTGATCGCATACCCTGTTGTCTCGGGTAGCGAACAAGTCCATGATCAGGTATCCCCATAAACGGAAGAGGTTTTCGCAAAGTTGTCTGTCCAACTCCCACTCGTGGGTTGTTGACACCTGTCTGCTCAGCGCGTCCGCTTCTACGTTGTCGGTTCCTGCCAAGTGAACTGCTAGAAGTAATATGCCCCTTGGGATACACCAATCCCAAATTTCCATCGATAGACGAGCTAGAGTTGGTGACTTTGTCCCGCCCTGCTTGTTGATGTAAAAAATAGCAGCGATGTTGTCCGATGCAATCTGGACAACTTGACGGCATAGTACAGTCTCGAAAGATTTGAGAGCAATGAAAATCGCCAGAAGTTCGAGGAAGTTGATATGCTTCGTTGTTTCTTGTTGGTTCCAAGTCCCTTGGACCTGAAGTCCTGAACATGCTGCACCCCATCTGAGTAGGGATGCGTCGGTGTACATGGTTGTTGTTGGTTGAGGTGGTCGGAACTGTAGGGGCAGTAGCCAGGCCGAAAGGCAAAACATTGAATTTGAATATATCGGATCCGATAGTGAAACGTAGAAAGTGCCTGTGAGAAGGATGGATGGAAATATGGAAGTAAGCATCCTTCAAGTCCAGTGAGGCGAACCAATCCTCTCTCCTCAGCAACAGAAAGATATTTTGTAAAGTGGTCATCCAAAACTTCTTAGGGTTAATGTATCTATTAACATTTCTCAAGTCCAGGATCGGATGAAGACCACCGTCCCGTTTCGGGACCGTAAAATATCTGGAATAGAATCCATGCAGTCCCTCAGAGTGGGAGAGCTGTCAAATCGCTCCTTTACGAAGTAGCTGGTAGACTTCGTCACATAGTACCGAAGAGCAGGGTGTAAAACGAATCGGACTTGATGGAGGAACGACATCGAATTCTATCCTATATCCGAGCTGGATGATAGACAACACCCACCTATCAGATGTAATGGACTCCCAAATGGGGAGTCAGCTTTGGAGCCGGTCCCCAAAAGGGAGAGGGGAGGGTGGGGAGTGGAGAGAGAGAATGGTCCACCCAGACCATCAACGTTGGCGCTTCTCAGTGTCAAAACGTCAATGGCCTTGGGAGAAGCGTTGTTGTGGCTGCTGCCTTCAATGTTGCTGTCTTTGTTGGTACTGCTGTCGAGGCTGATATTGCTGGCAGGAGGAGGATCGGGGCCATTGCCACTTACGTTTTTGCTGAGGAAGCTCCATGCGGCATGAGGTCATGCGCGATTTGTGGATCAACTTCAGCTTATGGTCGGTCTTCTGGTGGAAAAGTCCGGTGCCGTCAAACGGCATTTCCTCGATCCTCCTCTTCATCTCCTCAGGGAAATTACAATTTTGTAGCCACGCATGGTGCATTGGCCAATCCTCATCTCGGTGTTCAGACGAGCGGCTTTGGCGACTGGGAGGCGATGGCGAATCTGCAGGCGGCTCAGCTGCAGGCATCGGAGTTGGAGAGCGTTCCCTTGGTGGGGAGTCTCTGATCTCTCCATCAGAAATGGACTCCCTAAGCGGCTCCTCCGGCTGTTGAGGAGGAACACTATCAGGCCGAATAGATTGCCTGGAGAATCCCGGCAGGGTCACCTGCATCATGGATTGCGGGGCCGGTCCCAAGGGAGTCGGTACCACAGCGGCAGTCAGTACCAAAAAGCCCGATGAACTTGAACCACGATGTTTGGGGTGGTCGGGTTTTTTGCCCTTATGGGCAGGCTTGTCCGCCTTTTCCTTCCTCGGCTTCTTGTGCGCAGAGGGCTTGTCTGAGCCGGTATGTTTACGCTTCTTCCGTTTTTT